>NW_024342917.1:0-483 GCF_902729225.1 Pteropus medius | reverse complement strand
TCAGGCGGGATGCCTGGGGCACAGACAGAGAACGGTCCCCACACAGTGACCAGGGTGCTCATGGAGCTGGTTCCCCAGCACACTACCCTCTGGTCCTCCCAGCAGCCCCGAGCTCGGCACCGCCACTGCTTCCCTTCCACGGGTGAAAAGCTAAAGCAGAGGCCAGGGCCCCAGGCCGCGTGGCCTGGTAGACGGAGCTTGGGCGGAGGCGTGAGGCTCCTGTCCACACTCTTCCACCCACTCTTCCGCCCACCCTTCCGCTGGGAAGGGAACTGTCCAGGCCCCGAAGGCCGGGTCCGGGAGAAGCAGTGTGCTTCTGGACTCCTGGCTCTGCCCGTGACAAGTCACCTGGGTGTGGGAGCGCCAAGTGCCTGGCGTCTGCCCCGTGAAGCCTCAGAACCACCGTGCCAAGTAGAAGTCATTGTCCCCATTCGTTAAGGAGGATGCTGAGGCACAGGGAGGCCTGGTCATTGTGTGGCCAAG
>NW_024342916.1:0-333 GCF_902729225.1 Pteropus medius | reverse complement strand
AACCCTAATCCTAACTCTAACAACCCTAACCCTAACTATAACACTAACCTTAACGCTAACAACTCTAACTCTAACCCTAATCCTAACCCTCACGCTCATACTCACACTCCAGTCACCCTCACCCTCACCCTTACCCTTACCTTCATCCTCATCCTAACTCTAACCCTAACCCTCACTATAAACCTTACCATCACCCTTACACTAACCCTAACCATAAACCTAACCCTAAACTAACTCTAATACTAACCCTCACCCTAACACTAACCATAACCATCACCCTAATCCTAATACTCACCCTAACCCTAACCCTAACCCAAAACTGAACCCTCATCC
>NW_024342915.1:0-425 GCF_902729225.1 Pteropus medius | reverse complement strand
CTGGGGAGTCGAGGCCAGAGACATAAGCAGCTCCAGAGCTCAGCTGCCCTGGTACTTGTCCCTCGAAACCTCACTCCACCGTAACCAAGGCCCCTTGAGTTCTAGGACAATACAGAAAAGAAACAGTCCAGCATTCAAACCTTGAGGTAATACATTTAGGCGCAACGTCTCCTAGAAGCTTGAGGAGATCTACAGGCCAGCACGATAATGTGGATATTATTATTATTATTATTATTATTATTATTATTATTATTATTATTATTAAAATGCATTTCAATCAAAAATCCCTTCTCCCAAGGCAGCATTTTGTAATTTTATCTCCCTCCCCTCTCCATAACAACTCACATTCTGGGACATTCACGAGAGATGTGCAGTCAGTACAACCTTTGCCCAGGTTTGAAGATGTTTATCCTCATCTGCCATTC
>NW_024342914.1:0-13026 GCF_902729225.1 Pteropus medius | reverse complement strand
GACACTTTGAGCTCCTAGAGGTACAAACTATGTGTCATCTGTCTCTGCATCTCCTCTGCAGTTGTCAGGGCCGCCCACAGACAGCTTACCTGGGATGCTTTGGCCCCTCCGGCCATGGCGGCCGTCACCCGCTGGAAAGAGTTCAGTGGGGAGACACTGCAGACAGCTGTGGGTCTGAATTCGGCCTCCGTGCCTTAGGAGCTTTGCGATCAGCTCTTTGAGCCTTTCATTTCTTCATTTTGAATGCGTCCACGGGGACCATTACGACCATCCTAGGCTGAAAGGTGAGGGAGAGGGAGGTGTCTGCTTCCGTCCTGAAGTCTGATTTCCACTGCGGAAAGCGGGAAGGAGCCGAGGCCTGAGGAAGGAGCCCCGGGGACTCTGGAATAAAAAGAGATCATGCTGAATTGTGGCTCTGGAACGCCCGGTGTCCACACTGCGGGGAGGTGGAGGTGCTAGAAGCGGCCTGTCTTCTGTGCTAGACCTGTGGTCCACGCAGGTTTCCTTCGAAATTCCAACATATACATATAGATGCATATAGATGAATATATATATGCATCTATATGTATATGGTAGCTTTGGCGAAAAGCTCTCTGGTGACGTCCATTTTGAGCCAGAATTGCAGACTTCCGAGAAAAGGCTCACTTGCGGCAAATGCACAGCCCTCCCGGGGCCTGGGGCTCTGTGGGCCCTGCCCGGTCATCTGCGGGTACTGGGGTGGCGAAGTTGGAGGAGCACTCACTGACACTTTGAGCTCCTAGAGGTACAAACTATGTGTCATTCGTCTCTGCATCCTCTTGCAGGGTTCAGGGCCGCCCACAGACAGCGTACCCGGGGATGCTTTGGCCCCTCCGTCCATGGCGGCCGTCACCCGCTGGAAAGAGTTCAGTTGGGAGACACTGCAGACAGCTGTGGGTCTGAATTCGGCCTCCGTGCCTTAGGAGCTTTGCGATCAGCTCTTTGACCCTTTCATTTCTTCATTTTGAATGCGTCCCCGGGGACCATTACTACCATCCCAGGCTGAAAGGTGAGGGAGAGGAAGGTGTCTGCTTCCGTCCTTAAGTCTGATTTACACTGCGGAAAGCGGGAAGGAGCCGAGGCCTGAGGAAGGAGCCACGGGGCCTCCGGGATGAAAAGAGATCATGCTGAATTGTGGCTCTGGAACGCCCGGTGTCCACACTCCGGGGAGGTGGAGGTGCTGGGAGCGGCCTGTCTTCTCTGGTAGACCAGGGTCCACGCAGGTTTCCTTCGAAAATCCACCATATACATATATATGCATATAGATGAACATATATATGCATATATATGTATATGGTAGCTTTGGCAAAAAGCTCTCTGGTGACGTCCATTTCGAGCCAGAATCGCAGAATTCCGAGAAAAGGCTCACTTGCGGCAAATGCACAGCCCTCCCGGGGCCTTGGGGCTCTGTGGGCGATGCTCGGTCATCTGCGGGTACTGGGGTAGCGAAGTTGGAGGAGCACTCACTGACACTTTGAGCTCCTAGAGGTACAAACTACGTGTCATTCGTCTCTGCATCCTCTTGAAGGGGTCAGGGCCGCCCACAGACAGCATACCCGGGTATGCTTTGGCCCCTCCGTCCATGGCGGCCGTCACCCGCTGGAAAGAGTTCAGTTGGGAGACACTGCAGACAGCTGTGGGTCTGAATTCGGCCTCCGTGCCTTAGGAGTTTTGCGATCAGCTCTCTGAGCCTTTCATTTCTTCATTTTGAATGCGTCCACGGGGACCATCACGACCATCCCAGGCAGAAAGGTGAGGGCGAGGGAGGTGTCTGCTTCCGTCCTGAAGTCTGATTTCCACCGCGGAAAGCGGGAAGGAGCCGAGGCCTTAGGAAGGAGCCCCGGGGCCTCTGGGATGAAAAGAGATCATGCTGAATTGTGGCTCTGGAACGCCCGGTGTCCACACTGCGGCGAGGTGGAGGTGCTAGGAGCGGCCTGTCTTCTGTAGTAGACCAGGGGTCCACGCAGGTTTCCTTCGAAAATCCACCATATACATATATATGCATATAGATGAACATATATATGCATATATATGTATATGGTAGCTTTGGCAAAAAGCTCTCTGGTGACGTCCATTTTGAGCCAGAATCGCAGACTTCCGAGAAAAGGCTCACTTGCGGCAAATGCACAGCCCTCCCGGGGCCTTGGGGCTCTGTGGGCGATGCTCGGTCTTCTGCGGAGACTGGGGTACCGAAGTTGGAGGAGCACTCACTGACACTTTGAGCTCCTAGAGGTACAAACTACGTCTCATTCGTCTCTGTATGCTCTTGCAGGGTTCAGGGCCACCCACAGACAGCGTACCCAGGGATGCTTTGGCCCCTGCGTCCATGGCGGCCGTCACCCGCTGGAAAGAGTTCAGTTGGGAGACACTGCAGACAGCTGTGGGTCTGAATTCGGCCTCCGTGCCTTAGGAGCTTTGCGATCAGCTCTTTGAGCCTTTCATTTCTTCATTTTGAATGCGTCCACGGGGACCATTACGACCATCCCAGGCAGAAAGGTGAGGGAGAGGGAGGTGTCTGCTTCCGTCCTGAAGTCTGATTTCCACTGCGGAAAGCGGGAAGGAGCCGAGGCCTTAGGAAGGAGCCCCGGGGCCTCTGGGATGAAAAGAGATCATGCTGAATTGTGGCTCTGGAACGCCCGGTGTCCACACTGCGGGGAGGTGGAGGTGCTAGGAGCGGCCTGTCTTCTGTGGTAGACCAGGGGTCCACGCAGGTTTCCTTCGAAAATCCACCATATACATATATATGCATATAGATGAACATATATATGCATATATATGTATATGGTAGCTTTGGCAAAAAGCTCTCTGGTGACGTCCATTTTGAGCCAGAATCGCAGACTTCCGAGAAAAGGCTCACTTGCGGCAAATGCACAGCCCTCCCGGGGCCTTGGGGCTCTGTGGGCGATGCTCGGTCATCTGCGGGTACTGGGGTGGCGAAGTTGGAGGAGCACTCACTGACACTTTGAGCTCCTAGAGGTACAAACTACGTGTCATTCGTCTCTGCATCCTCTTGCAGGGTTCAGGGCCGCCCACAGACAGCGTACCCAGGGATGCTTTGGCCCCTCCGTCCATGGCGGCCGTCACCCGCTGGAAAGAGTTCAGTTGGGAGACACTGCAGACAGCTGTGGGTCTGAATTCGGCCTCCGTGCCTTAGGAGCTTTGCGATCAGCTCTTTGAGCCTTTCATTTCTTCATTTTGAATGCGTCCACGGGGACCATTACGACCATCCCAGGCAGAAAGGTGAGGGAGAGGGAGGTGTCTGCTTCCGTCCTGAAGTCTGATTTCCACTGCGGAAAGCGGGAAGGAGCCGCGGCCTTAGGAAGGAGCCCCGGGGCCTCTGGGATAAGCTCGGACTCTGTCTCATTGTGGCTCTGGGACACCCTGTGTCCACAATCCGGGAAGGCGGATGTGTTTGGAACGGCCTGCCTTCCCTAAAGACCTGAGGGCAACAGAAGCTTTTTCCTGAAAATCCACTATATATTTGTGCATATATATTCATATATATTCATATTCATATATATGCACATGTGTATATGCTAGCTCTGGGATTAATCACTCAGTTCACATCCATTTTGAGCCAGAAATGCATACTTTTGAGAAATAGCTCACTTGCGGCAAATTGACATGCTGGTCAGTCCCTGGGATTTTGTGGGCAATGTTTTGTCCTCTGCGGGTAGTGGGTTCATACGTTTAACAAGCTCGCAGGGTCCCATTGAGCTCCCTGGGATAGAAAATGGGTCTAATTCCTCTCTGTATCCTTCTGCAGACTTCAGGGCCACCCACAGGCAGTGTGCCCAGCGATATTTTGGGCCGCCCTTCCATCGTCCCATGTGCCCCTCCATCGTTGTCGTGGAGGAAGCCAAAAGGCATCCTTCTTCTCGTAGAAATAGGTCAGTATGGCAAACTTCAGACACCTGTTGGGCTGTATGTGACTCTGTCACTTATTAGCTGTGTGATCACGTGTATGAGATTGTGTTTTCTGAATTTTGAATAAGTGTACAGGAACCATGACGAGCAGCCCAGGCAGAAAGGTGGAGGAGAGAGAGGTGTCTGCTCCAGTCCAGAGGTCTGATATCAAATTGAAAAAGTAGGAAGGAAGAGAGGCCCCAGGACGGTGCCCCGGTGTCTCTTGGATGAGTTGGGACACGGTCTCATTGCGGCTCTGGGACCCCCTGTGTCCACAATGCGGGAAGGCAGAAGTGCTTGGAACGGCCTGCCTTTCCTAAAGACCTGAGGGCCACACAGCCTTTTTTCCTAAAAATCCAATATATATATAGATATATATATCTATATATATATGTATATATAGATATATATAGATATAGATATAGATATAGATATAGATATAGATATAGATATAGATATAGATATATATTCATATATATTTGCATATATATTCATATATATGTATATACATATATATATGGTAGCTCTGGGATTAAGCACTCAGTTCACGTCCATTTTGAGCCCAAAGTGCAGACTTTTGAGAAATTGCTCACTTGCGGCAAATACCCAGGCTTATCAGGCCGTGGGCTTTGTGGGCAATGTTCAGTCCTCTGCGGGTTGTTGGGTACAGACGTTTGACAAGCACTCTGGGTTCCGTGGAGCTCCTTGGGGTGGCTCCATGTCCTGAGCGTCTTTCGTCAGCTCTGGAGGAGGTTGGGCAGCGCAAAGCATGAGAAGCCGCTGTCCCCACCATCCTGACTTTTTTCTTGGGGTCAGGTGCAGAGGATTTCAAGACCATTGTTGGGAAAGCGAGCGGGGGTGTGGGGCGGCAGCAGAAGACGCTGCTTAAGAGCACCTGCTCTGGTCTTCAATTGCCCCGTGTTCAAACCCGGCTCCTCCCCCCACCACGTGTGCCCAATTGCCTCATTCTCACAGGCGGTTGCAGGAGGAGCCGGGTTTGAACACGCAGCAGTTTCTACCCTGCCTCTTACTAGCTCAGCTTCTCAGTTACCTGTGGATGGTCCTAACGATATTCACCTCCGAGGGTTTCAGTGTATATACAAAGTCATTTCATGTAAGTGTCAGCCCTTATTTTTTCCGAGGTCCTTAGGTTCAAAAGTTGCAGTGGGATTTAGGGGGCAGGGACAGAGGGAGGGGGCCTGAGCCCTTTCATGCGTCCCGCAGCCGCAGCAGTTCACCCCCGTGGAACGCGACGGCCCTGAGAGATGCCTGGCCAATGCTGGGGGCTGGGGACCGCTCAAAGTTGAGCCCGGGACTCCACATCTCTCCCTCGCCTGCCCCGTAGTCCGCCGGGGTGGTCCGAGGGCAGCAAATAGGCCCCGGAGCTGCGCGCAGCTTCAGGCCCCTCACGGCCCTCCACGCCCATGCCCGGTGTCACAGAACACAGCGCTGGCCACCAGGCGCTGACGTGGCCGAAACAGACACAGCCGTCTGCAGGCCTTTGCAGGAATCCATGAGCCGACTGGACACGCGGTCGTGACCTTGGAGAGGGAGCATTGACCCTCTGTGCCCTCCCCGCCTTCAGATGTGGCTGGGGGTGAGGTTGATGCTCCTGGGATCTCAGGCCTGTGAGGCCCCAGCCCCTCCTGCTCCCCCAGGCATCGCATGCTGGGAAGTCACAGAGTCACATACAGACCAACAGGTGTCTGAAGTTTGCCAAACCGTGTGTGAGACTCAGTTTTCTGAATTTTGAATGAGTGTACATGAACCAATACTCTAAAGCAGCGTGACGGGGGAACTGTGGGGTGGTAGTGATCAGCCTGTGGGGTCGGCGTAGAGATTCTGCACAGGAAGTCTCTGGCGGTATGGTGGACAGGGGTTTCTCAGAGCATGGTCCGCTGCCTGGGGGGACCCTGAGGCTGCTGTCAGACATCAGGGCTGGCCGGGTGCCGACTCCTGTATAGCGACCTGAGACCTCTGGGTTCTGAGATGGGGTGTCTGGGGTCTTGGTTCAAAGCCGGGGTCTCTGGGTACTGAGCAGCAGCTAGGCCAGAATACGGGGAGGCGGGGGCACAGCCGGGGTCTCAGGCCTCTTGGATGAGAAGGGACCAGGTCGCATTGTGGCTCTGGAAGCCCCTGTGTCCACACTCTGATTCTGTCACTTATTAGGCGTGTGATCTCCTCTCTGAGACTTAGTTGACTTATTTTTGAATGAATGAGCATCCACGGACCCCCACGACCATCCCAGGAAGAAATGTGACCGCGGATAGGTGACTGCTCTAGTCCAAAAGTTTCTATTCAAACTGAGAAAGCGGGAAGGAACAGAGTCCTAGGAAAGGAGTCCCGGGGCTTCTTGGATGAGCTGCAACACTGTCTCATTGTGGCTCTGGTACCCCCTGTGTCCACCCTCCGGGAAGGCGGATGTGCATCGAACGGCCTGCCGTCCCTAAAGACCTGAGGGCAACCAACATTTTTTCCTAAAAATCCACGATATATATATGTGAATATATATTCATATATATGCATATATATATATATATACATATATACATATATATATATATGCATATATATATATATGGTAGCTCTGGCATTAAGTACTCAGTTCACGTCCATTTAGAGCCCAAAGTGCAGACTTTTGAGAAATTGCTCACTTGCGACAAATACACAGGCTTGTCAGGCCCTGGGGCTTTGTGGGCCATGTTCAGTACTCTGCGGGTAGTGGGTACATACATTTGACGAGCTCTCAGGGTCCCATTGAGCTCCCTGGGATAGAAAATGGGTCTCATTCCTCTCTGTATCCTTCTGCCGACTTCAGGACCACCCACAGGCAGTGTGCCCAGCGATTCTTTGGGTCGCCGTTCCATCGTCCTATGTGCCCATCCATCCTTCTCGAGGAGGAACCCAAAATGACATCCTTCGCCAGTAGAAAGAGGTCAGTTTGGCAAACTTCAGACACCTGTTGGGCTGTACGTGACTCTGTGACTTATTAGCTGTGTGATCACGTGTATGAGACTCAGTTTTCTGAATTTTGAATGAGTGTACATGAATCATGACGAGCAACTCAGGCACAAAGGTGAAGGAGAGGGAAGTCTCTGATCCAGTCCAGAGTTCTGATGTCTAATCGAAAAAGAAGGAAGGAAGATAGGCCCCAGGACGGAGCCCCGGTGCCTCTTGGATGAGCTGGGACACTGTCTCATTGTGGCTCTGGGACCCCGTGTGTCCACAATCCGGGAAGGCGGATGTGCTTGCAACGGCCTGCCTTCCCTAAAGACCTGAGGGCAACATAGCCTTTTTTCCTAAAATCCACCATATATATATGTGCATATATATGCATATATATATATGCACATATATATACATGGTAGCTCTGGCATTAAGCACTCAGTACACGTCCATTTTGAGCCAAAAGTGGAGACTTTTGAGAAATTGCTCACTTTCGACAAATACACAGGCTTGTCAGGCCCTGGGGCTTTGTGGGCAATGTTCAGTCCTCTGAGGGTAGTGGGTACATACGTTTGACAAGCTCTCAGGGTACCATTGAGCTCCTTGGGACAGAAAATGTGTCTAATTCCTCTCTGTATCCTTCTGTAGACTTCAGGGCCACCCACAGGCAGTGTGCCCAGCGATGCTTTGGGCCGCCCTTCCATCGTCCCATGTGCCCCTCCATCTTTGTCGAGGAGGAAGCCAAAATGGCATCCTTCCCCTGGTAGATAGAGGTCAGTTTGGCAAACCTCAGACACCTGTTGGCTGTATGTGACTCTGTCACTTATTAGCTGTGTGATCACGTGTATGAGACTCAGTTTTCTGAATTTTGAATGAGTGTACAGGAAACATGACGAGCAGCCCAGGCAGAAAGGTGAAGGAGACGGAGGTGTCTGTTCCAGTCCAGAGCTCTGATATCACATGAAAAAGCAGGAAGGAAGAGAGGCCCAAGCACGGAGCCCTGGGGCTTCTTGGATGAGCTGGGACACTGCCTCTTTGTGGCTCTGGAACCCCCTGTGTCCACAATCCGGGAAGGCGGATGTGCTTGAAGCGGCCTGCCTTCCCTAAAGACCTGACGGCAACACAGCCTTTTTCCTAAAATTCCACCATATATATATGTGCATATATATTCATATATATATATGCACATATATGTATGGTAGCTCTGGCATTAACCACTCAGTTCACGTCCATTTTGAGCGCAAAGTACAGACTTTTGAGAAATTGCTCACTTGCAGCAAATACACAGGCTTGTCAGGCCCTGGGGCTTTGTGGCCTTGTTCAGTCCTCTACGGGTAGTGGTCAATATGTTTGACAAGCTCTCAGGGTCCCATTGAGCACCTTGGGACAGAAAATGGGTCTAATTCCTCTCTGTATCCTTCTGCAGATATCAAGGCCACCCACAGCTGTGTGCCCAGCGAATCTTTGGGCCGCCCTTCCATCGTCCCATGTGCCCCTCCATCCTTGTGGAGGAGGAAGCCAAAATAGCATCCTGCCCCTGGAAGAAAGAGGTCAGTTTGGCAAACTTCAGAAACCTGTTGGGCTGTATGTGACTCGGTGACTTATTAGCTGTGTGATCACGTATATGAGACACACTTTTCTGAATTTCATATATATATGAATTTTAATATATATATGTGCCTATATATATTCATATATACATAGGCACATATATATATGGTACCTCTGGCATTAAGCACTCAGTTCACGTCCGTTTCGAGCCCAAAGTGTAGACTTTTGAGAAATTGCACACTTGCAGCAAATACACAGGCTTGTAAGGCCCTGGGGCTTTGTGGGCATTGTTCAGTTCTCTGCGGGTAGTGGGTCTATACTTTTGACAAGCTTTCAGGGTCCAATTAAGCTCCGTGAGGCAGAAAATGGGTATAATTCCTCTCTGTATCCTTCTGCAGAGTTCAGGGCCGCCCACAGACAGAGTACCCAGGGATGCTTTGGCCCCTCCGTCCATGGCGGCCGTCACCCGCTGGAAAGAGTTCAGTTGGGAGACACTGCAGACAGCTGTGGGTCTGAATTCGGCCTCCGTGCCTTAGGAGCTTTGCGATCAGCTCTTTGAGCCTTTCATTTCTTCATTTTGAATGCGTCCACGGGGACCATTACGACCATCCCAGGCAGAAAGGTGAGGGAGAGGGAGGTGTCTGCTTCCGTCCTGAAGTCTGATTTCCACTGCGGAAAGCGGGAAGGAGCCGAGGCCTTAGGAAGGAGCCCCGGGGCCTCTGGGATGAAAAGAGATCATGCTGAATTGTGGCTCTGGAACGCCCGGTGTCCACACTGCGCGGAGGTGGAGGTGCTAGCAGCGGCCTGTCTGCTGTGGTAGACCAGGGGTCCACGCAGGTTTCCTTCGAAAATCCACCGTATACATATATATGCATATAGATTAATATATATATGCATATATATGTATATGATAGCTTTGGCGAAAAGCTCTCTGGTGAGGTCCATTTTGAGCCAGAATCGCAGACTTCCGAGAAAAGGCTCACTTGCGGCAAATGCACAGCCCTCCTGGGGCCTTGGGGCTCTGTGGGCCATGCCCGGTCATCTGCGGGTACTGGGGTGGCGAAGTTGGAGGAGCACTCACTGACACTTTGAGCTCCTAGAGGTACAAACTACGTGTCATTCGTCTCTACATCCTCTTGCAGGGGTCAGGGCCGCCCACAGACAGCGTACCCGGGGATGCTTTGGCCCCTCCGTCCATGGCGGCCGTCACCCGCTGGAAAGAGTTCAGTTGGGAGACACTGCAGACAGCTGTGGGTCTGAATTCGGCCTCCGTGCCTTAGGAGCTTTGCGATCAGCTCTTTGAGCCTTTCATTTCTTCATTTTGAATGCGTCCACGGGGACCATTACGACCATCCCAGGCAGAAAGGTGAGGGAGAGGGAGGTGTCTGCTTCCGTCCTGAAGTCTGATTTCCACTATGGAAAGCGGGAAGGAGCCGTGCCTGAGGAAGGAGCCCCGGGGCCTCTGGGATGAAAAGAGATCATGCTGAATTGTGGCTCTGGAACGCCCGGTGTCCACACTGCGGGGAGGTGGAGGTGCTAAGAGCGGCCTGTCTTCTGTGGTAGACCAGGGGTTCACGCAGGTTTCCTTCGAAAATCCACCATATACATATATATGCATATATATATGTATATGGTAGCTTTGGCAAAAAGGTCTCTGGTGACGTCCATTTTGAGCCAGAATCGCAGACTTCCGAGAAAAGGCTCACTTGCGGCAAATGCACAGCCCTCCCGGGGCCTTGGGGCTCTGTGGGCCATGCCCGGTCATCTGCGGGTACTGGGGTGGCGAAGTTGGAGGAGCACTCACTAACACTTTGAGCTCCTAGATGTTCAAACTACGAGTCATTCGTCTCTGCATCCTCTTGTAGTGTTCAGGGCCGCCCACAGACAGCGTACCCGGGGATGCTTTGGCCCCTCCGTCCATGGCGGCCGTCACCCGCTGGAAAGAGTTCAGTTGGGAGACACTGCAGACAGCTGTGGGTCTGAATTCGGCCTCTGTGCCTTAGGAGCTTTGCGATCAGCTCTTTGAGCCTTTCATTTCTTCCTTTTGAATGCGTCCACGGGGACCATTACGACCATCCCAGGCAGAAAGGTGAGGAGAGGGAGGTGTCTGCTTCCGTCCTGAAGTCTGATTTCCACTGCGGAAAGCGGGAAGGAGCCGAGGCCTTAGGAAGGAGCCCCTGGGCCTCCGGGATGAAAAGAGATCATGCTGAATTGTATTCTGAATGCCCATGTCCACACCGCGGGAGGGAGGTGCTAGCAGCGGTCGGTTCTGTGGTAGACCAGGGGTCCACGCAGGTTTCGAAATTCCACCATATACATATATATGCATATAGATGAATATATATATGCATATATATGTATATGGTAGCTTTGGCGAAAAGCTCTCTGGTGACGCCCATTTTGAGCCAGAATCGCAGACTTCCGAGAAAAGGCTCACTTGCGGCAAATGCACAGCCCTCCCGGGGCCTTGGGGCTCTGTGGGCCATGCCCGGTCATCTGCGGGTACTGGGGTGGCGAAGCTGGAGGAGCACTCACTGACACTTTGAGCTCCTAGAGGTACAAACTACGTGTCATTCGTCTCTGCATCCTCTTGCAGGGGTCAGGGCCGCCCACAGACAGCGTACCCGGGGATGCTTTGGCCCCTCCGTCCATGGCGGCCGTCACCCGCTGGAAAGAGTTCAGCTGGGAGACACTGCAGACAGCTGTGGGTCTGAATTCGGCCTCCGTGCCTTAGGAGCTTTGCGATCAGCTCTCTGAGACTTTCATTTCTTCATTTTGAATGCGTCCACGGGGACCATCGCGACCATCCCAGGCAGAAAGGTGAGGGCGAGGGAGGTGTCTGCTTCCGTCCTGAAGTCTGATTTCCACTGCGGAAAGCAGGAAGGAGCCGAGGCTTTAGGAAGGAGCCCGGGGCCTCTGGGATGAAAAGAGATCATGCTGAATTGTGGCTGTGGAACGCCCGGTGTCCACACTGCGGGGAGGTGGAGGTGCGAGGAGCGGCCTGTCTTCTGTGGTAGAGCAGGGGTCCAGGCAGGTTTCCTTCGAAAATCCACCATATACATATATATGCATATAGATGAACATATATATGCATATGTATGTATATGGTAGCTTTGGCAAAAAGCTCTCTGATGACTTCCATTTTGAGCCAGAATCGCAGACTTCCGAGAAAAGGCTCACTTGCGGCAAATGCACAGCCCTCCCGGGGCCTTGGGGCTCTGTGGGCCATGCCCGGTCATCTGCGGGTACTGGGGTGGCGAAGTTGGAGGAGCACTCAATGACACTTTGAGCTCCTAGATGTTCAAACTACGAGTCATTCGTCTCTGCATCCTCTTGCAGTGTTCAGGGTCGCCCACAGACAGCGTTCCCGGGGATGCTTTGGCCCCTCCGTCCATGGCGGCCGTCACCCGCTGGAAAGAGTTCAATTGGGAGACACTGCAGACAGCTGTGGGTCTGAATTCGGCCTCTGTGCCTTAGGAGCTTTGCGATCAGCTCTTTGAGCCTTTCATTTCTTCAATTTGAATGCGTCCACGGGGACCATTACGACAATCCCAGGCAGAAAGGTGAGGGAGAGGGAGGTGTCTGCTTCCGTCCTGAAGTCTGATTTCCACTGCGGAAAGCGGGAAGGAGCCGAGGCCTTAGGAAGGAGCCCCGGGGCCTCTGGGATGAAAAGAGATCATGCTGAATTGTGGCTCTGGAACGCCCGGTGTCCACACCGCGGGGAGGTGGAGGTGCGAGGAGCGGCCTGTCTTCTGTGGTAGAGCAGGGGTCCAGGCAGGTTTCCTTCGAAAATCCACCATATACATATATATGCATATAGATGAACATATATATGCATATATATGTATATGGTAGCTTTGGCAAAAAGCTCTCTGGTGACGTCCATTTGGAGCCAGAATCGCAGACTTCCGAGAAAAGGCTCACTTGCGGCAAATGCACAGCCCTCCCGGGCCTTGGGGCTCTGTGGGCGATGCTCGGTCATCTGCGGGTACTGGGGTAGCGAAGTTGGAGGAGCACTCAGTGACTCTTGGAGCTCCTAGAGGTACAAACTACGTCTCATTCGTCTCTGTATCCTCTTGCAGGGTTCACGGCCACCCACAGACAGCGTAGCCAGGGATGCTTTGGCCCCTCCGTCCATGGGGGCCGTCACCCGCTGGAAAGAGGTCAGCTGGGAGACACCGCAGACAGCTGTGGGTCTGAATTCTGCCTCCGTGCCTTAGGAGCTTTGCGATCAGCTCTTTGAGCCTTTCATTTCTTCATTTGGAATGCGTCCACGGGGACCATTGCGACCATCCCAGGCAGAAAGGTGAGGGAGAGGGAGGTGTCTGCTTCCGTCCTGAAGTCTGATTTCCACTGCGGAAAGCGGGAAGGAGCCGAGGCCTGAGGAAGGAGCCCCGGGGCCTCCGGTATGAAAAGAGATCATGCTGAATTGTGGCTCTGGAACGCCCGGTATCCACACTGCGGGGAGGTGGAGGTGCTAGCAGCGGCCTGTCTTCTGTGGTAGACCAGGGGTCCATGCAGGTTTCCTTCGAAAATCCACCATATACATATATATGCATATAGGTGAATATATATATGCATATATATGTATATGGTAGCTTTGGC
>NW_024342913.1:0-525 GCF_902729225.1 Pteropus medius | reverse complement strand
CTTCAGGGTAAATTGGGGATCGGAGCATGGGGCAGGGCTAGTGTGGGCTTGCAAGGAGATCGGGGGGAACCTGTGTGGGCATGGGTGGAGGTGGGCCTGGATCCTGGAGGAGCCCTGGGGTGGCCCTGGCTCAGTGCAGGACAGGATACAGGGTGCAGGGGACCTGGAGACAGGCGGGAAGCTACCTGAGAGCTGCTGAGAGCAGAGGGCAGAGAAACCGGTGCCCAGCAGGCACCGGGAAGAGCTGGTGGACAGGGGCAGGGGGCTGTCAGGGTGTCCTGGGGTCCAGGATCAGGCCCTGCCTGGCCTCGCTCCACAGTACATTTCATGACCTCATTTGCAAGGCCCGACCCAGCATGCCCTTGTGCCAGCTGCTTTGGGTGTCACCAGCATGTGACCTGGTTGGCGTGGGTGGACACAGGAGGTATGAAGGAGCCCAGTGATGAGGTGACTCCCAGGGCCTCATGTCGGGGTGGGGCTGGTGCTCCAGTTATAACCCCTTCCCCGCCCCCCCCAGGGCTGCAC
>NW_024342912.1:0-497 GCF_902729225.1 Pteropus medius | reverse complement strand
AATTCAGCATGATCTCTTTTCATCCCAGAGGCCCCGGGGCTCCTTCCTAAGGCCTCGGCTCCTTCCCGCTTTCCGCAGTGGAAATCAGACTTCAGGACGGAAGCAGACACCTCCCTCTCCCTCCACTTTCTGCCTGGGATGGTCGAAATGGTCCCCGTAGACGCATTCAAAATGAAGAAATGAAAGGCTCAAAGAGCTGATCGCAAAGCTCCTAAGGCACGGAGGCCGAATTCAGACCCACAGCTGTCTGCAGTGTCTCCCAACTGAACTCTTTCCAGCGGGTGACGGCCGCCATGGACGCAGGGGACAAAGCTTCCCTGGGTACGCTGTCTGTGGGTGGCCCTGAACCCTGCAAGAGCATACAGAGACGAATGAGACGTAGTTTGTACCTCCAAGAGCTCAAAGTGTCAGTGAGTGCTCCTCCAACATCGGTACCCCAGTCTCCGCAGAAGACCGAGCATCGCCCACAGAGCCCCAAGGCCCCGGGAGGGCTGTGC
>NW_024342911.1:0-746 GCF_902729225.1 Pteropus medius | reverse complement strand
ACCTAGGATTTACCTAGTGATGCGACATCCGCATCTTTAAGGCATGAGAGTTACCATCTCTCCATTATTGGAAAATACCGATAGTTTATTTCCTCATTCTTTCCTTTTGAACCCACACAGATCCTCAGAATCCTTCTTCACACAATGCTCAAAGCAGCCACTACAAACCGACTGTAAGTGGAAAACAGGAACTTATTTGCCATGCTCAGAGAATGACGACCAAATAAATAGTTCATGGTATTGTAAAAAGAACTAGGCACATTAAGGCTGGGGAAAACAATAATTATATAATTATACTAAAAATGATTGATTGCTACGTGCCAAGCACTGTCCTAAACTTTGATATCCAGTATCTTACCCAATCTTCACATCAACCTCATTTTTATCCTACTTTTACAGATGGAAAAACTGAGGTATAGAGAACTTAAGTAACTTTTTCAAGGTCATGCAACTAATAAGCAACAGCATGTATTTGAAATGCAAAATTTTAATTCTGGACATCTCACAGTTAGTTATATATATAATTAGCTAACTATACACATATATATGTGTATATATATGTATACATATATATAGGTATAGTTATATATGTATACATATATATAGGTATAGTTATATATGTATACATATATATGTATACATATATATATGTATATATATGTATACATATATATGTATAGTTAGCTAGTTATATATATATATATGTATGTGTGTATATATATATATATATATATATATATATATAT
>NW_024342910.1:0-454 GCF_902729225.1 Pteropus medius | reverse complement strand
AAAGGGAAAACCGATGAACGAAACATGAGAAGTAGACACTATGGCCAGTGACGAAAAGCGTTATAGAGAAAGATGAAGAAGAAGCTGGACAGGACTGGACGCGGGGCGAGAGGAGGGGTACCGTTTGACTAAAAGTCGTCGGGGATGGCGCTGGAGCAGAAGAGTGAAGGGAATGAGAGACGCCCAGGAAGGCGGCCTCAAAGCAAGAGTGGACTGTTTAAGGCAGAGCAAGGAGGGCCAGAGTGGCTGACAGAGAATGATCAAAAAGGGGAAGACGAAATGAGGTGACGAGGGAGGGAGGGCATCGTACCTCGCCTTGCGGGTCCTCGGACTTTCCATCCGAGTGAGAGGAGAGCCCCAGGAGCGTGGGAGAGACGAGCGATCTGCTCGGACTCGAGGCTGAAGGCGGCCGTGCTGAGCTGGCTCCGGAGAGACCGGGTTGAGGGCAACGGCG
>NW_024342909.1:0-513 GCF_902729225.1 Pteropus medius | reverse complement strand
GCAGACGGGCAGCCTCGCCCCTTGCCACAACGGGACGTCCAGCTTGCCGGCCTGCAGGCCTGGCAAGGCGGCAGGGCCGCGGGCCTCGCTCACCTCTGGGCGGTGGTGGTGATGGCGTCGATGACCTCCATGATGCGGTGCAGGGCCGAGTCGGTGCCGATGGTCATGTCGGTGCCGCAGAAGTCATTGTCGATGGAGCCCACCAGCCCGGCGATGCTCAGGTGGGAGTAGGTCTGCGCCGTGCCCTCCGAGACCCTGCCTGAGGGGCAGAGGCTCAGGCCCGCCGGCCACGCCCCAGCCCCGCCCCAGCCACGCCCCAGACCTGGGCCTCCGGAGGAGCTCCCAAGGGTAGGGGCGCAGCTGAGCCCCTGCTGCTAGGTGGAGACCGGCCGCCTGGACCAGGAGGCCTCCGTGGTGGTCTGAGGGAGCCACCATGCCCCTCATTTCCAGTCCCACCCAAGTGGCGCAGAACCCAAGGCCAAGGGGTCACTCTCCAACGTTCCAACTTTGTCT
>NW_024342908.1:0-902 GCF_902729225.1 Pteropus medius | reverse complement strand
GGCTTCCTGTTCCTGTTACACAGAACAATAATTTCTATGAAAGACTGGGATCAAAGTTCCCATACTACAAACACGTCTCCCTCCTGCCTCCCTTGCTGTAAGACAATAAAATCCTGGACTCGCCCTCCCCGTGCACCTGCCCTAGATGGTGAGAAAAACCCCAGTTCCCCAGTCTCCTGCAGGCTGGCTCCTCCGTGACACTTTCCAGTCGGGTCACTTCAGACCTCTAGTAGTCTATACTTTTTCTCTAGGGACAGCCTGCCAATCTTAGGGAACAAACTCTGCCTCCGTGACAGCAGGGGCTGAGGCGAAAGGCCGGCTCCCTCCTCCAGCAGGTTAGCTGTGCGGAGTCCCTGTAGGGCTCCCCGAATCCATGGCTGGATCCAGACTGAGGATAATGGGGGTGCTTCCAGTCCAGATCTGGCGGGCTTTCCTGAGTGAAGATATTTTGAGTCAAGCACGTGGCCCATCATAATGGCGAGCTCTCATTTCTTCCACAATGACACAGAGCGGTCCTGCCCCAGGGACACAGGCAGGACCTTTAAGAAATCAGGTCCTTTAAGGTCCTGGTCAGAGGAGCTAATGGTCCTATGTCCAGGACATTTGAACACTGTGAACACAGGGTGGGTGATCACCTGGGCCCACAAATGGTGACACCGCTACCATAGTAAATTGCCACAACCAAGTGGCAGGAATAGATACCGTTCTCTTTCCATTCCTGGCACTGCCACAGCTCCCCGGTGCTCTCCCCAGCACAGTCAGAAAGCACCATCGCACCTGGAGTTAGAGAAAGCAAGGACTGGCCCCGAGCTCCTGCGAGCCCTCGGGCTCGGGCCAGGGCGCCTCCTGTCACGTCCCATCGGGTCAGCAAGCAGGAATCTTGTTTGTAAGATGCCCTGTGG
>NW_024342907.1:0-319 GCF_902729225.1 Pteropus medius | reverse complement strand
ATTCATGTAACTGTTGCTGAGGAAAAAAAAGAAATGTAATAAACTCAAGAAGAAACTAATAGAAAAAAAATCATATTTTGAATTATAGAACGGCGTCTTCCAAGTATCACTCAGATTAGAAGTTGTACTAGGCGGGGTTTTACAGATCACCCAAGGCCAAGAGTTATCTGAAAACTCCCTTCTGAAGAAGAGAGAAGCTGTCCAATTTCACACCTGGAATATCCAACACCTGGCCATCCTACCCGGACCAAGATTTGAGAAGCTGAGTCTGGGTGAGGTGTGTGTGTGTGGGGGGGGTGGTCAAAGCCCTCAAAACAGA
>NW_024342906.1:0-732 GCF_902729225.1 Pteropus medius | reverse complement strand
CGCATATACAGTAAAGAAGAGATAATAATCCGCCCCCCCCAAGAAAAAAACCTATGTGCTGTAGTTAATTATAGATTGTAAATTGCCACCAAGGACATTTAGAATTAAAATTAGTTGAATGCACCTTTAGCATTCTTGTTTTTATGGAACTTCTACATTTTCAAAAGAGTTAGTTTCCTGATCAAAAGGTCTTAAAACTATAACCACATGGGTTAATACAACAAAGATGGGAGTTTTCCAGAATGTTTTCTCGCTCTCGTTACTTATGTAGCAATAGCCCATTGCAACTATAGTTCCGCAGGAACTCGTAACTGCTCTCTGGAATACCAGACATAGATTCACAGACTCATTGTTCCACATCTCTCATTGCCCTATTGTTTTCAATTTCTATTTCTCTCTTCTTAAGTTTACACGTAAGTCTTTATTTCTCAATCATCTTTTGCGATTGCTGGCTAAAAACAAGGCAGCACTAAATGAATTAAGAGTCTCACTAAAAAAGACTCCAAAATTAGGGAAAATACTCAGGCTTCAGTTAGGCCCTCGAGGATAAGAAGCCAATTTTGACCTTGCAGGTCTGGAAGTTCAGTGGCCACTGAAGAACCTTTGCTAACCTCACCTGCTCCTTCTTTAAAAGTAGACTTATCTTGTTTAGGTCAATAAATATTGTCACTGATTTTGAAAGGAATCCATAACCAATGAGCACACAACCTGAGGATATTCCAAACTTCATAA
>NW_024342905.1:0-335 GCF_902729225.1 Pteropus medius | reverse complement strand
GGCACACCTGGCGTGTCTAGCCCAGGCGAGGGCCACGGGCACACCTGGTTGTGGGTAGCCCAAGCAAGGGATGCAGGCACACCTGGCCACGGCTAGCCCAGGTGAGGGACGCCCTGCTCTCTGCACAGGTCCCTTGATGCCTCCTTGTTCTGAAGTGATAGCTCAGCACACGCCCTCCTGGAAAGGGTCAGAGGCCCCCCTGGGAGCGCATTCCCGCATCCCCTCTGTCCCAGTCACCTGCCTGGGCTGGGCCGGGGGAAGCGACCCTCCTCACGCCTTCTCGGCCCCCCAGTGGTTCTCCCGAGAAGGCTGAGGGCGTGAGGGCCCAGGACAGC
>NW_024342904.1:0-487 GCF_902729225.1 Pteropus medius | reverse complement strand
CTGGGGACCGCTCAAAGTTGAGCCCGGGACTCCACATCTCTCCCTCACCTGCCCCGTAGTCCGCCGGGGTGGTCCGAGGGCAGCAAATAGGCCCCGGAGCTGTGCGCAGCTTCAGGCCCCTCACGGCCCTCCATGCCCATGCCCGGTGTCACAGAACACAGCGCTGGACACCAGGCGCCGACGTGGCCGAAACAGACACAGCCGTCTGCAGGCCTTTGCAGGAATCCATGAGCCGACTGGACACGCGGTCGTGATCTTGGAGAGGGAGCATTGTCCCTCTGTGCCCTCCCTGCCTTCAGATGTTGCTGGGGGCAAGGTTGATGCTCCTGGGGTCTCAGGCCTGTGAGGCCCCGGCCCCTCCTGCTCCCCCAGGCATCGCATGTAGGGAGGGGCTGTGAGTTTTGTAAAGAAACATATTTGCCCTTGGGGTCCCTCAGCTTCTGACTGCAGAGCAGGGGTGGAGGGGGGAGATGTGAGAATTGAGAGG
>NW_024342903.1:0-1674 GCF_902729225.1 Pteropus medius | reverse complement strand
CATTTGGACTGTTTGTATTTTCTTTTCCTGTACTTTAAATTCCCGCTCTTATGTTTTAAATTTACCAATAAAGAGTGAGCTCCCAAAACCCTAGGCTCCCACCCTCAACTTTAATAAAAGCTGTCTCTAGAGACAAAGAAGGGGGATCAATTCAACAGAAAAATATAACTATTATAAATATATATGCACTTAACATCAGAGCACCTAAACATATGAAACAAATATTGATAAATTTGAAAGGAGATTTTGACAGCAACATAATTATAGTAGATTTCAATACTGCAATTTCAATAGTGGCTAGAACACTCAGCCAGAAGATTGATAAAGAAGAAGTGGATTTGAACAGCACTGTAAACCAAATGGACCTGACAGACAAATACATATGCAAAAATCCTAAATAAGATACTAGCGAACCAAATACAGCAACATATTAAAAAGATTGTACATCACAATCAAGTAGGCTTCATCTCAGAGGCACAGGTATGGTTCAACATATGCAAATGAATTAATGCATTACACCACATAAATTAAAAAATAAGAATCATACGATCATATCAATAGAAGCAGAAAAAGCCCTCGACAAGATACAGCATCCATTTATGATCAAAACACTTAACAAAATTGGTATAGAAGGAAAGTTACTTAACATAATAAAGGCCATCTATGACAAACACTCAGCCAACATTATACTTAATGGTGAAAAATTAAAAACTTTCCCTCTAAGATCAGGAACAAGGCAAGGCTGTCCACTATCGCCACTGTTATTCAACATAACATTGGAAGTCCTAGCGAATGCAGTCAGATAAGAGAAAGATATAAAAGGCATCCAAATAGGAAACAAGTCAAACTGTCACTATTTGCAGATGACATGATTCTCTATATAGAACACCCTAAAGACTCCACAAGAACACTACTAGAAACAATAAGCAAATACAGTAAAGTCTGTGGATACAAAATCAACATTCAAAAATCCATAGTGTTCCTATATTCTAATAATGAAATGTCAGAAAAAGAAGTGGAAAAAATAATTTCTTTTACCATTGCAACAAAAAGAATAAAATACCTAGGAATAAATATAATGAAACAAATGAATGGTCTATATGAGGGAAACTATAAGACTCTATTAAAAGAAATCAAAGAAGGTAGAAAGAAATGGAAAGATATTCTGTGTTCTTGGATTGGAAGAATCAACATAGTTAAAATGACCATATGACCTAAAGCATTATACAGATTTAATGCTATCCCCATTAAAATCTCATAGGCATTTTTTTAAAGAAATAGAACAAGAAATCACCAGATTTGTATGGAAGCACAAAGCCATCCTGAGAAAAAAGAGCGAAGCTGGAGGCATCACTCTGCCTGACTTCATATTATACTAAAAAGCAACAGTAATCAAAACGGCATGGTATTAGCAGCAAAATAGGCACACAGACCAGTGGAACAGAACTGTGAGTCTAGAAGTAAACCCATATTTATATGGACAGATAATTTTCGACAAAAATGCCAGAAACATACAGTGGAGAAAACAAAGCCTCTTCAATAAATGGTGCTGAGAAAACTGGAAAGCCACCACACACCAAAATTAACTCAAAATGGATTAAGGACCTGAATATAAGACCTGAAACAATAAAATGCATAGAAGAAAACATAGGAACTAAACTCAAGGACCTTGGA
>NW_024342902.1:0-400 GCF_902729225.1 Pteropus medius | reverse complement strand
CGCGTGTGTGTGCGTGCACGTGTGTGTGTGCGCGCGCGTGTGCGTGGGAGGAGGAGGTGTTTCACGCCTGCCACTCTGGCTCTCTTCCAAGAAGCAACAACGTTTTACCGTTTCCCTCGGCAATTCCGTCCTGTCTCATTGGCCGGGACTGATGAATGAACGAATGAATCAGTAAACAGTAATCAAATGAATGAAAAAAAAACTTAGGTATGCTCATATGTAAAAATTTATATCTTTAAATTTATAAATTGTATTTTCATGTTCCTGCTAGAACATTATATATAAATACATGCGTAAGTATATATATTTATAAATTATAGTTTTCCTGCTAGGACATTATATAAACTTACCCATAATGCTCTAGTAGAAACACTACTGATTTGGGAGCCGTGTCGGGTTT
>NW_024342901.1:0-728 GCF_902729225.1 Pteropus medius | reverse complement strand
GCTCCAGAGATGAGCAGGGCGTGACCGCAGGAAACAGAACCTGGCAGATGCAGAGGCAGATTGGAGCGAATGGGCCCGGATCCAGCCGCGCAGCAGTAGGGCTGTGGGCGTAGCCAAGAGCCGTCACAGCTTTGAGGGGAACCAGCGGCCGGAGAAAGGAGCTTCAAGTGCAGCAAAAGAAGACACTCAGGAAGGGCTGATGGTCTGAAGAGACGACTACTCACAAAAGAAGACATCGCTCCTTTAAAAGGAACAACCAGAGTTTGCAAAGTAAAGTTTAGCCAAAATGGAACTATCAGGATGAATAGAATCACAGAATAGATGGAATGAAGAAGGAATCAGTGATCGGACGGATGAGCCGGCGATTATTCTGGAATGCAGACCTAGAGGACCTGGAGCAATCCCAGAAGGCAGACCTCGGGGCAAGACCTGAGAGAGTTTGAGACGCTCCATTTTCTATGGCACAGGAGCCTGAAAGGGAGAGTGTAGAGGGCTGAGGGCCGACAGCGACAGCTACCGGAAGGACCCTTGTCAGAGCACAGAGCTTGTCAGAGGGCGAGTGTTGAGCAGAGGACGTGAGAAGCCACACCTGCCCGGACACATTAGGATACAATTTAGGATACTAGCAAATGCGAGAAACCCCCCGAGTGGCCGCCGGGAGGAAGCAAAGGTCTGGCTATCAGTTGGCATCAAATTTCTCAACTACTGATTTGTATTCTAGAATTCAT
>NW_024342900.1:0-734 GCF_902729225.1 Pteropus medius | reverse complement strand
CTCTCTCTCTCTTTCTTTCTTTTTCTTTCATTTTCTCTTATTTTTAGTTGCCAGGGAGTCTAGGGCTAAATTAAATGTAGTGTTAGCTTTTGCCTTCCTCTTTCTTCCTGTATGGGCTTTGGTTTTGTTTTTAATTTTTATTGCAAGCCATTTTTAAAATGTATATGCTATACGTTATACATTATACATAGTATATACCATTACTATAGTATATACTATTACAAAACAATAACAACTACCACTATCTAGTACAGAATAGTAATTTGTTAGATACAGAGTATCGTATATTATCTCATTAAAGTTTTATAATCACAATGTAATATTATCAATGTTCTTAATTCTCAACTTAACAGTGAGGAAACCAAAGCTCAAGAAATAACTTGACGAACAGGTAAAGTAAGGATATGAAGTCAGATTTTTGTCTTTAAATCCTGGATTACTTTAATACACAATTACAAATCTTTTTTTAGAAGTAGACTGGACATAAATTATAAATGTTTTGCACAGTATAAAAAAGAATGTTGTTCTCTGTTTTTTTTTTCACCCCTTCACATTCGACCCAGACACGATTACTCACACGACCTGTAAAAGTTTGTGTTTATTTGGTTATTTTTGGTTTTAGTTTATTTCCCCCAAAGCATGCAGCTGTTGTGGTGCCTAATGGTATTCTGCCTCTAAAGGTGGATAGTAATGCCTTGTGAAGTATTTAGCACAGACACCTGCTCCTATTAAAA
>NW_024342899.1:0-2512 GCF_902729225.1 Pteropus medius | reverse complement strand
TTTTTTCTCGGAAGTCTGCGATTCTGGCTCAATGGACGCCACCTCAGAGCTTTTGTTGAAAAGCACATATATACATATATATGCATATACATATTCATCTATATGCATATATATGTATATGGTGGATTTTCGAAGGAAACCTGCCTGGACCCCTGCTCTACCACAGAAGACAGGCCGCTCCTCGGACCTCCACCTCCCCGCAGTGTGGGCACCGGGCGTTCCAGAGCCACAATTCAGCATGATCTCTTTTCATCCCAGAGGCCCCGGGGCTCCTTCCTAAGGCCTCGGCTCCTTCCCGCTTTCCGCAGTGGAAATCAGACTTCAGGACGGAAGCAGACACCTCCCTCGCCTCACCTTTCTGCCTGGGATGGTCGTGATGGTCCCCGTGGACGCATTCAAAATGAAGAAATGAAAGGCTCAGAGAGCTGATCGCAAGCTCCTAAGGCACGGAGGCCGAATTCAGACCCACAGCTGTCTGCAGTGTCTCCCAGCTGACCTCTTTCCAGCGGGTGACGGCCCCCATGGACGGAGGGGCCAAAGCATCCCTGGCTACGCTGTCTGTGGGTGGTCGTGAACCCTGCAAGAGGATACAGAGACGAATGTGACGTAGTTTGTACCTCTAGGAGCTCAAAGTGTCAGTGAGTGCTCCTCCAACTTCGCTACCCCAGTACCCGCAGATGACCGAGCATCGCCCACAGAGCCCCAAGGCCCCGGGAGGGCTGTGCGTTTGCCGCTAGTGAGCCTTTTCTCGGAAGTCTGCGATTCTGGCTCGAAATGGACGTCACCAGAGAGCTTTTTGCCAAAGCTACCATATACATATATATGTATATATATGTTCATCTATATGCATATATATGTATATGGTGGATTTTCGAAGGAAACCTGCCTGGACCCCTGCTCTACAACAGAAGACAGGCCGCCTCCCCTCTAACTCCACTCACCTTCCTCAAGCGAGTGTGGGACACACCGGCTGCCCAGACACACCAGCACATGATTCCCCATCCCAGAGGCCCGGGCCCTTCCCTAAGGCTCCCTGCCTCCTTCCCCGCCTCCCAGGAAATCAGACTTCTCAGCTGACTACAGACACCTCCCCCTGCCCCTTCCCTAACCTTCTGCCTGCCTGGGATGGTCGTGATGGTCCCCGTGGGACGCATTCAAAATGAAGAAATGAAAGGCTCAGAGAGCTGATCGCAAAGCTCCTAAGGCACGGAGGCCGAATTCAGACCCACAGCTGTCTGCGGTGTCTCCCAGCTGACCTCTTCCAGCGGGTGACGGCCCCCATGGACGGAGGGGCCAAAGCATCCCTGGCTACGCTGTCTGTGGGTGGCCGTGAACCCTGCAAGAGGATACAGAGACGAATGAGACGTAGTTTGTACCTCTAGAGCTCAAAGTGTCAGTGAGTGCTCCTCCAACTTCGCTACCCCAGTACCCCCAGATGACCGAGCATCGCCCACAGAGCCCCAAGGCCCCGGGAGGGCTGTGCATTTGCCGCAAGTGAGCCTTTTCTCGGAAGTCTGCGATTCTGGCTCAAAATGGATGTCACCAGAGAGCTTTTTGCCAAAGCTACCATATGCATATATATGCATATATATGTTCATCTACATGCATATATATGTATATGGTGGATTTTCGAAGGAAACCTGCGTTGACCCCTGGTCTACCACAGAAGACAGGCCACTCCTAGCACCTCCACCTCCCCGCAGTGTGGACACCGGGCGTTCCAGAGCCACAATTCAGCATGATCTCTTTTCATCCCAGAGGCCCCGGGGCTCCTTCCTAAGGCCTCGGCTCCTTCCCGCTTTCCGCAGTGGAAATCAGACTTCAGGACGGAAGCAGACACCTCCCCCTCCCTCACCTTTCTCCCTGGGATGGTCGTAATGGTCCCCGTGGACGCATTCAAAATGAAAAAATGAAAGGCTCAGAGAGCTGATCGCAAAGCTCCTGAGGCACGGAGGCCGAATTAAGACCCACAGCTGTCTGCAGTGTCTCCCAACTGACCTCTTTCCAGCGGGGGACGCCCGCCATGGACGGAGGGGCCAAAGCCTCCCTAGGTCGCTGTCTGTGGGTGGCCTGGAGCTCTGCACGCGAGGATACAGAGAGGGAATGAGATGTGTTTGTGCCTCTAGGGGCTCTCCAAAGTGTCAGTGGTGCTTCTGCAACTTCTGTACCCCAGTACCCATGAGCTGACCCGAGCACCGCCCTCAGAGCCCCGTGGGGCCGGGAGGGCCGTGAATTTGCCGCAAGTGAGCCGTATCTCGAGAGTCTGCAGTTCCGGCTCAAAATGGACGTCACTAGAGAGCTTTTTGCCAGATCTACCATATACATATATATGCATATATATGTTCATCTATATGCATATATATGTATATGGTGGATTTTCGAAGGAAACCTGTGTGGATCCCTGGTCCACCAGAGAAGACAGGCCGCTCCCAGCACCTCCACCTCCCGGAGTGTGGACACCGGGCGTTCCAGAGCCACAATTCAGCATGATCTCTTTTCATCCCAGAGGCCC
>NW_024342898.1:0-402 GCF_902729225.1 Pteropus medius | reverse complement strand
TCTCATCTCCACGCAGCAGCTGGTGAGCACCGTGTCCGGCATCCGACCATGTCCTTCCTCTACTCACCCCCTGCGAGGGCTCCCCACTTGCCTCTGAGTAAGAGCCGAAGCCCTCCCGATGCCCTGAGGGCCCCCTTCATTACCTGCTCCCCACCCCTTGACCTCAGCTTTTATACTGTCCCCATCAGTCAGTCACTCCCTCCGCCTCAGCCGCCCCAGCCTCCACGCTGTGAGCTGTGACTTGAGCACACCAGGCACACTGCCTCCTGAGGACACTCTGCCTGGCCGTCCCCTCTGCCCGGCCGTCCCCTCTGCCTGGATGGTGCTTCGCCCGTGGCTCACCCTCTCCTCCTTCACGTCTTTGCTGGAAACTCACCTTGCTAATAAACGAGGCTCATGCCC
>NW_024342897.1:0-637 GCF_902729225.1 Pteropus medius | reverse complement strand
CGCTGAAATGGCTGCCCCTCTGAAGGTGACTTAATTCCGCATCTACCCTCCTCCTCGGCAACCAGGTGAAACCACTCACAAACAATACACCCGAATCCGAACATTGTCTCCATGGGCGACGAGGCAAACACCACTTAAAGTCCCCCGGAGCGCATTCATCTCAAACAGATGCCAAAAATGCGTTTTTTCATCTTCCTCCAGCCGTCTAAGTGCTTGGCTTTTTTCTAGAAAAGTGCACAGCGCCTGGAGTTGCGTTTACGTGTTTCTGCGGAATTTCTGCGGAATTTCTGCGGAATTTCTGCGGAAACCTCCTTCCGCCCCAGGGCGTCCTCTCCCGGCACCGGTCACGGACCACAGAATGTCCCTCCAGGCTCGATCGGAATGACAAGTGGCAAAACAGGCAGGTCTTTGCCTGTGGGCACTGAGTTTTGCTGCTGACCATTGCGCATACTTACGCTAAGAAAATTTTAAAAATTATGCCCATAACGAATCACGTATAAAACGAAAAACGAGAGGGGAAAATACTTTCACTTAGGTAGACCTGCAAATGATGACTTCTTTTAAAATCCTCTCCGGCCCAAATAAATTCTGAATATGGACGACACAATTAACAGAGAAAGGCGACAGCCATGAGAAA
>NW_024342896.1:0-420 GCF_902729225.1 Pteropus medius | reverse complement strand
TGATCTCGACTCCTGATCCATCCCGGGCAAACTTCGGCCCAGGAGCCAGCTGGAGCCACTCATGACCCTTGGGATGATGGGTCGAGAGAGAAACGCTGGCTGGGAACTCCCCGAGATCACCGGCCTGCCAGCCTTTCTGAAAGTGACTGCCAAATTGGCCTTGTCTCAGCTGACTGCATGCCCAGGAGGGAGAGAATGGTAGCAATAAAGCACAGTTTAGTGGAGGAAGATATTGCTTCATGTTCCCAAGGCCTCCGGTCTGTTTTATGACAATGTTACTCACACACACTCACACACACGCGCGCGCACGTGCAGGCATACAGACACTCATATGATAATCAGGAGATATATATATATATATTTAGATACACACACGCATATATATATTATATATATATATATTTATATATATTATATTTA
>NW_024342895.1:0-418 GCF_902729225.1 Pteropus medius | reverse complement strand
CAAAGTGTCAGTGAGTGCTCCTCCAACTTCGGTACCCCAGTCTCCGCAGAAGACCGAGCATCGCCCACAGAGCCCCAAGGCCCCGGGAGGGCTATGCATTTGTCGCAAGTGAGCCTTTTCTCGGAAGTCTGCGATTCTGGCTCAAAATGGACGTCACCAGAGAGCTTTTTGCCAAAGCTACCATATACAGATATGTTCATCTATATGCATATATCTGTATACGGTGGATTTTCGAAGGAAACCTGCGTGGACCCCTGGTCTACCACAGAAGACAGGACGCTCCTAGCACCTCCACCTCCCCGCAGTGGGGACACCAGGCGTTCCAGATCCACAATTCAGCATGATCTCTTTTCATCCCAGAGGCCCCGGGGCTCCTTCCTAAGGCCTCGGCTCCTTCCCGCTTTCCGCAGTGGAAATC
>NW_024342894.1:0-5307 GCF_902729225.1 Pteropus medius | reverse complement strand
GATCCCAGGAGCATCAACCTCACCCCCAGCCACATCTGAAGGCGGGGAGGGCACAGAGGGTCAATGCTCCCTCTCCAAGGTCACGACCGCGTGTCCAGTCGGCTCATGGATTCCTGCAAGGGCCTGCAGACGGCTGTGTCTGTTTCGGCCACGTCAGCGCCTGGTGGCCAGCGCTGTGTTCTGTGACACCGGGCATGGGCGTGGAGGGCCGTGAGGGGCCTGAAGCTGCGCGCAGCTCCGGGGCCTATTTGCTGCCCTCGGACCACCCCGGCGGACTACGGGGCAGGCGAGGGAGAGATGTGGAGTCCCGGGATCAACTTTGAGCGGTCCCCAGCCCCCAGCATTGGCCAGGCATCTCTCAGGGCCGTCGCGATCCACGGGGGTGAACTGCTGCGGCTGCGGGACGCATGAAAGGGCTCAGGCCCCCTCCCTCTGTCCCTGCCCCCTAACTCCCACTGCAACTTTTGAACCTAAGGACCTCGGAAAAAATAAGGGCTGACACTTACATGAAATGACTTTGTATATACACTGAAACCCTCGGAGGTGAATATCGTTAGGACCATCCACAGGTAACTGAGAAGCTGAGGTAGTAAGAGGCAGGGTAGAAACTGCTGCGTGTTCAAACCCGGCTCCTCCTGCAACCGCCTGTGAGAATGAGGCAATTGGGCACACGTGGTGGGGGGAGGAGCCAGGTTTGAACACGGGGCAATTGAAGACCAGAGCAGGTGCTCTTAAGCAGCGTCTTCTGCTGCCGCCCCACACCCCCGCTCGCTTTCCGAACAGTGGTCTTGAAATACTCTGCACCTGACCCCAAGAAAAAATTCAGGATGGTGGGGACAGCAGCTTCTGATGCTTTATGCTGCCCAACCTCCTCCAGAGCTGACGAAAGACGCTCAGGACATGGAGCCACCCCAAGGAGCTCCACGGAACCCAGAGTGCTTGTCAAACGTCTGTACCCAACTACCCGCAGAGGACTGAACATTGCCCACAAAGCCCACGGCCTGATAAGCCTGGGTATTTGCCGCAAGTGAGCAATTTCTCAAAAGTCTGCACTTTGGGCTCAAAATGGATGTGAACTGAGTGCTTAATCCCAGAGCTACCATATATATATGTATATACATATATATGAATATATATCCATATATATATATATCTATATATATATCTATATATATATATATATATATATATTGGATTTTTAGGAAAAAAGGCTGTGTGGCCCTCAGGTCTTTAGGAAAGGCAGGACGTTCCAAGCACTTCTGCCTTCCCGCATTGTGGACACAGGGGGTCCCAGAGCCGCAATGAGACCGTGTCCCAGCTCATCCAAGAGACACCTGGGCTCCGTCCTGGGGCCTCTCTTCCTTCCTACTTTTTTAATTTGATATCAGACCTCTGGACTGGAGCAGACACCTCTCTCTCCTCCACCTTTCTGCCTGGGCTGCTCGTCATGGTTCCTGTACACTTATTCAAAATTCAGAAAACAGAATCTCATACATGTGATCACACAGCTAATAAGTGACAGAGTCACATACAGCCCAACAGGTCTCTGAAGTTTGCCATACTGACCTATTTCTACGAGAAGAAGGATGCCTTTTGGCTTCCTCCACGACAACGATGGAGGGACACATGGGACGATGGAAGAGCGGCCCAAAATATCGCTGGGCACACTGCCTGTGGGTGGCCCTGAAGTCTGCAGAAGGATACAGAGAGGAATTAGACCCACTTTCTATCCCAGGGAGCTCAATGGGACACTGCGAGCTTGTTAAACGTATGAACCCACTACCAGCAGAGGACAAAACATTGCCCACAAAATCCCAGGGACTGACCAGCATGTCAATTTGCCGCAAGTGAGCTATTTCTCAAAAGTATGCACTTCTGGCTCAAATGGATGGGGACTGAGAGATTAATCCCAGAGCTACCATATATATATGTGCATATATATGAATATGTATACATATGAATATATATGCACAAATATATAGTGGATGTTCAGAAAAAAAGGCTGTGTTGCCCTCAGGTCTTTAGGGAAGGCAGGACGTTCCAAGCACATCCGCCTTCCCGGATTGTGGACACAAGGGGTCCCAAAGCCACAATGAGACAGAGTCCCAGCTCATCCCAGAAGCCCCGGGGCTCCTTCCTAAGGCCTCGGCTCCTTCCCGCTCTCCTCAGTGGAAATCAGACTTCAGGACGGAAGCAGACACCTCCCTCTCCCTCACCTTTCTGCCTGGGATGGTCTTAATGGTCCCCGTGGACGCATTCAAAATGAAGAAATGAAAGGCTCAAAGAGCTGATCGCAAAGCTCCTAAGGCACGGAGGCCGAATTCAGACCCACAGCTGTCTGCAGTGTCTACCAACTGAACTCTTTCCAGCGGTTGACGGCCGCCATGGACGCAGGGGCCAAAGCATCCCTGGGTACGCTGTCTGTGGGTGGCCCTGAACACTGCAAGAGCATACAGAGACGAATGAGACGTAGTTTGTACCTCTAGGAGTTCAAAGTGTCAGTGAGTGCTCCTCCAACTTCGGTACCCCAGTCTCCGCAGAAGACCGAGCATCGCCCACAGAGCCCCAAGGCCCCGGGAGGGCTGTGCATTTGCCGCAAGTGAGCCTTTTCTCGGAAGTCTGCGATTCTGGCTCGAAATGGACGTCACCAGAGAGTTTTTGCCAAAGCTACCATATACATATATATGCATATATATGTTCATCTATATGCATATATATGTATATGGTGGATTTTCGAAGGAACCCTGCGTGGACACCTGGTCTACCACAGAAGAGAGGCCGCTCCTAGCACCTCCACCTCCCCGCAGTGGGGACACCGAGCGTTCCAGAGCCACAATTCCGCATGATCTCTTTTCATCCAGAGGCCCCAGGGCTCCTTCCTAAGGCCTCGGCTCCTTTTCGCTTTCCGCAGTGGAAATCAGTCTTCAGGACGGAAGGAGACACTTCCTCTCCCTCACCTTTCTCCCTGGGATGGTCGTGATGGTCCCCGTGGACGCATTCAAAATGAAGAAATGAAAGGCTCAAAGAGCTGATCGCAAAGCTCCTAAGGCACGGAGGCCGAATTCAGACCCACAGCTGCCTGCAGTGTCTCCCAACTGAACTCTTTCCAGCGGGTGACGGCCGCCATGGACGCAGGGGCCAAAGCATCCCTGGGTACGCTGTCTGTGGTGGCCCTGAACCCTGCAAGAGCATACAGAGACGAATGAGACGTAGTTTGTACCTCTAGGAGCTCAAAGTGTCAGTGAGTGCTCCTCCAACTTCGGTACCCCAGTACCCGCAGATGACCGAGCATCGCCCCCAGAGCCCCAAGTCCCCGGGAGGGCTGTGCATTTGCCGCAAGTGAGCTGTTTCTCGGAAGTCTGCGATTCTGGCTCAAAATGGACGTCACTAGAGAGCTTTTTGCCAGAGCTACCATATACATATAGATGAATATATATATATACTTTAATTCTTTAAACTTTCTCAAAAGTTGTTTTCATTGTTTTGCTATTCTAGTTCCTATTTGTTTCCATAAAAATTTTAGAATCAATTATTGTTTTATTTTATGCTCGGATTTTTGTTAAGATTGAATTTATAGATCAATTTGGGGGAAAACTGACATGTTAATAATATTGAGTTTTTGAATTCACAAACATGGTATACCCATGGATCTTTCTCTTATTTGAATTTTTAGCATGCAGATCTTGCACATATTTTGTTAGACATATATCTCAGTATGTCATCTTTTTTGTTACTATTGTAAATGATATTGTTTAATTTTAATTTCCACTTGTTTGTCACTACTCTATGGAAATGCAATTGACTTTTGGGTATTGGTCTTGTATCCTGTGACCTTGTTAAAAGTCACTTATTAGTTCAAGTAGCTTTTGTTTGGATTCTCTTTGGAATTTCAGCAAAAGTAATCATGTTGACTGAGAATAGCTTAGTTATTCCTTTCAGCTCTGTATATCTTCATTTTCTTGCTTAATGTACTGGCTAGGACCTCCTGGATGACCAATATGCTTTTTATTCACTAGTCTTGTTTCACAAATTAATTTTTGAAACCCCTTAAATAGTAAACCTCTGGATGGATTTCAGGGGTCTGTGAATCTTTGAAAAATATAAGCAACATTGTGTATTAATATGTATATCTATATTTCCTTACAGGAAGTGGGTTCATGGCTAATTCAGACTGTCAAAGGGATTTACATCATCAAAAGAGTTAAGGAACTAAATTTTAAATAAAACCCTAGGTATATATAAAGACTCTTCATGATATTAGTTTTCACATATACAGCAATGAAAGTTATTAAGAACAGAAATTTTGTTTTTTACCTTGCCCTCCCCCACTCCATAGAAAGAATAAACAGTTCTCTGCAGTTTTGAACCCTATCACTTCTGTGTTAAGGACAAATTTAAATGTTGGTAGGGATTGGTGGTAGGATGCTTAGAATGCATACAAAATATAGATGAAGTAAGGCCAAATCCCTATTTCAAAGCCCTCAAAAATAAAAATATACCAAAAAGGGCATAAGGCGGGAAAAAAATCACTGGTTATGCATACGCTAAAGCTTATTATCTTAAGGCACTCTTGAGAAACAGAATAAATCATATTAAGCTTCATTTACAGAATTATAAAATGATTGAAAATTGGGCACATTTATCTCCCTGTTTGTTTTAAATTGGCCTAAATCCAGAGACAAATAATAAATGAGGTTATTTTTAAGTTCTTTTTCCAACTATAAAATGTTAAAGCTTTGTCTCTAGTTTTATGTGAAAACCTAGGACTAAAATTAGTGAATATATTAATATTTATAAAATTCCCAAAAGGTGTCTAGCTCTGTATTAGATTCCATTATCTCCCCTCCGTTGAAGGAAAATCTCATTTATTATTATGAGTCAATATTAGTGTTAACATAATTAGCAATCACTTGATTACCATAATTTAGTGAATCCCAGTAATGAAAAGACAAGTCTTCTCAAAACATTTATACTATTAAAAATAATAATAATAAACACATATATGGTGCTTCATATATGCCAAGCACAATTTATTTAATCCTTACAATAGCCCAATGAAGTAATTATCCTCATTTCATATGATTTGTAGTACTGGGTAGCACCTTTCTTTGTGATATTATTCTAGTCCAAGTAATTTTTCTTTTTTTCTTTTATTTTTAATTAAATCTATTGAGGCGACATTGGTTAATAAAATTATATAGGTTTCAAGTGTACAGTTCAATGTCATATGTATATTGCATGTGTATTCACCACTCAAAGTTAAATTTCTCTCCGTCACCATATATTTGACTCCCTTTACCTTTATTA
>NW_024342893.1:0-395 GCF_902729225.1 Pteropus medius | reverse complement strand
CTCTTTGAGCCTTTCATTTCTTCATTTTGAATGCGTCCACGGGGACCATTACGACCATCCCAGGCAGAAAGGTGAGGGAGAGGGAGGTGTCTGCTTCCGTTGAAGTCTGATTTCCACTGCGGAAAGCGGGAAGGAGCCGAAGCCTTAGGGAGGAGCCCCGGGGCCTCTGGGATGAAAAGAAATCATGCTGAATTGTGGCTCTGGAACGCCCGGTGTCCACACTGCGGGGAGGTGGCGTGCGAGGAGCGGCCTGTCTTCTGTGGTAGAGCAGGGGTCCACGCAGGTTTCCTTCGAAAATCCACCATATACATATATATGCATATAGATGAATATATATATATGCATATATATGTATATGGTAGCTTTGGCAAAAAGCTCTCTGGTGACGTCCATTT
>NW_024342892.1:0-667 GCF_902729225.1 Pteropus medius | reverse complement strand
TTCGACCACCCCTTGGTCACTAACTGCTAGTCCTGATCTTGCTCTTGGCCTCTCCACTCTCATCTGGCACCTCCACAAGGGTACTCAGTGGGTTCCTCAAACTCAGTTCATGAAAACTCCACATTATTAAACTCCTGGGAATGTTAAACTAAATAACGCTCACTCTTTTAAAGACATCATCATCCCCTTTGAACTTCTTCCTCCTCTGACTTTTCTATTATTAATGCCACACTATCCTTGTAGAAGCCTGAGCTCTAAAGCCGAGTCCTCCTGTCAAATCGCTCACAAAGCGATTCCTCTTCTTTTCTCTCTCAGCAACCTATTCTGTTCATTTTGACCCTTATTGGCCCTGGGACATTTGCAAAGCCTTCTAACTCATTTCTCAGATTTCAATCCCCTCCACTCCGATTCAGCCTAGCCCTAATAATGCCAGAAATAGCTTTCCATAGCACAAGACACTCCCTCCATCTTCAAGTGCCTTCAGTGGCTCTGGGCTGCAACCAGGATGAAGTATAAACTTCCCGCTATAAAATTCAATGTATTCCACAATGTGACTCTAGCGAAACCTTCCAGATCAAAGTCACATGATCTTTCACAAACTCTAGCCTCCTGCCAAATTAAACTCTTCCTTGTTCCCTAACTTTACTCTGCCTTTTATGTCTTTATA
>NW_024342891.1:0-337 GCF_902729225.1 Pteropus medius | reverse complement strand
TGAATAGCTGATGGCTGTTCCAGAGGCCACGGCGGAAGCGGCATGGACACACTTGACCGGAGGGACGGAGCAGCCGACCACCGGTGGAGGGAGAGGCGGAGGAGGTAAAGCAAGACAGAGGCTCTGCGTTGCCCAGTGGCTGCACACCGAGTCAGGGCCCCTGGGCGCCTGCGGTGCGGGAACACGGGACACGCGGCCTTTTCACCAAACTGTTGGCCCTGCCAGTGAATCTCATCTGTCCGAACAACGTCCCAGGTGCCGAGTGTCCTGAAACCTGTCTATGTTGGACTTGAGGTCATTCGCATCCTCTTTGTTACTTTAAAAAAAAACCCAGCGC
>NW_024342890.1:0-784 GCF_902729225.1 Pteropus medius | reverse complement strand
ATCGCAAAGCTCATAAGGCACGGAGGCCGAAATCAGACCCACAGCTGTCCGCAGTGTCCCCCAACTGACCTCTTTCCAGCGGGTGATATCCCTGATGAACATTGATGTATAAATCCTCAACAAAATATTAGCAAACCTAATTCAGCAATACATTATAAATATAATACACTATGATCAGTTTGGACTTATTTCTGGAATGCAAGGTTGGTTTGATACCCACAAATCAAATAATGCTATACACCACATTAACAAATTGAAAGATAAAAATCCTATGATCATATCAATAGATGCAGAAAAAGAATTCAACGAAATCCAGCATTTATTTATGATAAAAACTCTCAGCAAAGTGGGAATAGAGAGAGCATACCTCAACGTAATAAAGGCCATATATGACATAGTTTCAGCTAATATCATAATCGAAGGAGAAAGGCTAAAAACATTTTCCTTAAGATCAGGAGCAAGATAAGAATGCCCACTTTCACCACTTCTATTCAACATAGTTTTGGAAGTCCTAGCTAGAACAATTAGATAAGAAAGAAAAATAAAGGCATCCAAATTGGAAAGGAAGATATAAAACTCATTATCTACGGATGATATAATACTATATAGAGAGAACCCTAAAAATTCTACCACAAAACTGTAGAACTGATAAATAAATTTAGTGTAGTAGCAGGATACAAAGTTAATATTCAGAAATCAGTTGCATTTTTGTACACCAATGATAAACTATCAGAAAGAGAAATTAAGAAAACAATCTCATTTACAAGTGCATCAAAAACAATAA
>NW_024342889.1:0-2077 GCF_902729225.1 Pteropus medius | reverse complement strand
GTGAAGGTGGCCAGGTGAGCGGGCGCTGCTCAGGGGGAACTGGCTTGTTTTTAATGGGTCTGGGGTCATTGTCCATGTGGGCATCTGGACAGTCCCTCCCCCGGGTCCTCAGGGCTGCCATCCTCTGTCCCTTTAGAGTGTGAGGGGGAGTGTCCTCATGAGTGGACAGGCCTGGTCCCAGACAGGACAAGGCCAGGCAGAGCCACCTTGCCTGAGGGAGGGTGAGAGACTTGACCTCAGACCAGGAGGGCCTGTCCCCACACCATGGGCCAGGCACACCTCCTGCGTGGGCACAGAGCCACCACATGGAGCCCTTGAGGGTCCCAGCGCGTGGGGTACCCAGGAGACAAGGACACACTGTCCCACAGAGTGGGCTCGTACAGAGTGGGAACCTGGGAGCTCATATCCTGAGGGGCTTCTCCTGTCCCCTGTTCGCACTGCCAGCCTGGAGGAGCTGCTGGCCGGGGGAGGGTGCGGAGGAGCGGCCCTCCGTTCACAAAGCCCCTGCCCCTTTCCGGGCGGTGGCACAGACCCACCGGGTCTGGGCGCCCCCCAAGTGGTGACAGCCCGCCTCAGATGCCAGCCTGAGCTCTGCCTCGGAAAGAACCATGACAGCGTCGCGGGGTCCCAGGGCAGTGCTGGGTGCTTTATTTCATGCCGGGTGCCCAGGGGGTATGTACACAGGAAGGGGGAGGCCTCGCTGGGGTGCCGGGCGCGTCGCTCATTTACCCGGAGTGTGGGAGCTGGATTTCTGGGTGTAGTGATTGTGCAGAGCCTCGTGCATCACCGTACACATGAAGTCTTGTCCTCGCTGCCACCTGCTCTTCTCCACGGTGAGCTTGCTGTACAGGAAGAAGGACCCGTCGGCATCCAGCTGGGCCGGGGTCGTTTGGTACTTGGCCTCGGGCTCTGGCTGCCCGTTGCTCTCCCACTCCACGTTGATGTCAGACGGGTAGAAGCCTTTGACCAGGCAGGTCACGCTGACCACGTCCTTGGCCAGCTCATCTGGGTGTGGGTTCAGGACGTATACATGCGGCTCCCGGATCTGCCCTGTAAAATGGGGACAGCACCGATGGTCACTGCCAGGTGGAGGGCCGGCTCCCCGCCACCCGTTCCCCACCTGCCCGCTGCCGCACCTTTGGCCTTTGTGATGGTCCTCTCGATGGGGGCTGGGAGGGCCTTGCTGTTGACCTTGCACTTGAACTGCTTGCCGTTCAGCCAGTCCTGGTGCAGGATCGGGAGGACGCTGACGATGCGGTAGGTGCTGTTGAACTGTTCCTCCGGGTCCTTCGTCTTGCCCATGTTCACCTGCTTGCCGTCCACATACCAGGTGAACTTGATGTTGGTGTCATCCTGGCTCACGTCCACCATTACACACGTGACCTCGGGCGTCCGGGAGATCATGAGGGTGTCCTTGGCTTTCGGGGGGAAGATGAAGACCGAGGGTCCTCCCAGGAGATCGGGAGCTGGTGCGGGAGACATGGGGGTTGGGGGTCAGCACCCAGGCAGGCCCTTCCTGGGCACTTGACCCCCGGGCCACGCTGGGGTGCAGGCCACCGCCTTGGACGGCTGTCTCACCTGGGCAGGGGTTGCCGCCGTTGCAAGCGTATTCCACAGGTACTGCAGAGAGAGAACAGCCTGGGGGTCACTGGGGGGTCCTGGGGGTTACCGGGGCCTGGGGTGATGGCCCTGGAGTGAGCTTAAGTGAGAGCCAGGGTTTGGCAGGTGTGGGCCCAGAGGCTGGGGTAGGGGTGTCCAGCCCGTGCCCACCCTGGGGCTGGTGGAAACACCCAGAGAACCGCCATCCCAAACGTGAGAGGCCTTCAGGTTGGGGAGAGCAACGGGGACCGCCCGCTGCCTGGGGCTGGGGCGGCCGTCCCCACTGACCGCTGCCGTGTGGTCTGCGTTCTCACCGATCTTGTCCACCTTGGTGCTGCTGGCCGGGTGGGCTACGTTGCAGGTGTAGGTCTGGCCGGACGAGCTGCTTTTGGGCACTGTCACCATGCTGCTCTGAGAGTAGAGCCCCGAGGAGTGCAGGGACGACGGGAAGGTGTACACGCCGCTGGACAGGGCGCCC
>NW_024342888.1:0-1094 GCF_902729225.1 Pteropus medius | reverse complement strand
CCTGTGACGGGCTTGTGGCGCCCAGCACAGCCCCCTCCCGGTCCATCCCGCCCTCGCACGTGGCGGGGCCTCCCGTTTTGAGGGTGAATCATGTCCCCCTGTATGCACAGTGCCTTCTTTCATACCTTCGGTGAGAACTCAAGAATGGGGGACCTACATATAATAGATGTGTCATGCAGCTGTTGTATTTACTCAGTGCCTCATGTGCAGCGAAACCTTCGTAGGGAAGCCGAGGACGCCTGAGGCTGAGGGCTCGGTGGGTGACCACGGTCACACAGCCATATGGTTTCCGTGGTGATGGGGGGTTAACAACACATGACTGACAGGGAAGCGCAGGCCCCTGGGGAGGAAGGGCTGCCTGTCTCCGAACGCCCTGTGCTTGCTGCCCGGCCGCGGGCATTCACGCCCCTTCCGCCATGCCCGCGAGGCAGTTTCCATCATGGTCCGCCTTTTTCAGGGAGCTGTGGGGTGTGACGATGTCAGCCAGGCCAGGGTCACAGTGAGTAAGCGACAGGCAGGACTACACCAGAGCCCAGCCCTTCAGCCCCGGATGGACTTGTAAGCAAGCAGCTGATGCCGGCTCTACCAGCTCGCAGCTCACGGGCGCTTCTGAGTTTATGTCCACGTTAGTCTTTTTTTCTCATCTGCAGAGGTCGTATCTGCCGCTGCGAGACTTGAAGAACAAAATCGGATCCGAGGTAGAGAAATCGAATCAAGGTAGCGAGCACCCAGCTGAGCCCCAGCTTGCAACGTGACATAGAGGTCGGTCTGCAGCCCCCTCGTTCAGTCACCTGGGGACTATAGAGCCTGGTGGACGTGTCACACATGCCCCGAATCGTGGCATTCAGAGCCGCCACGGTCAGTGACGTGCTCACTCTTCCTGGATTAGCTCACTGTGTTTCCACGGTGACCCTGTGGCAGGTCCCGTTCTCATCCCCATCTTTCTGCAAAGCTGACGGAGGCACAGAGATGCTAACCACGTCGCCCAAGGCCACAGCACTCATGTGGCAGACCAGAAGTCAGTGCTTGGTGGCCTGGTTCCAGAGCCCGCTCTGATTGCTCTGCCACCCGAATGCCACCAGAACAGGACTGCA
>NW_024342887.1:0-532 GCF_902729225.1 Pteropus medius | reverse complement strand
CTTTTGGAACATTTGCTCTTGGAACCCAATCACCACGCTGTGAGGAAGCCCAAGAGAAAGGGCCTATATGGAAAAGAACAAAGACCCTGGTTGAGTACCAATGTGCTCGTGGAGTGAGCCATTTTGAAAGCACCTGGTGAGACGTCACCTGGTGAGTCTCAGTTGGACCAACCTAGTTTGTCCTAAGTGCAGCAGAGACAAACTGTCCTCCCTGAGCCAGACCAATGATAGATTTGTGAGTAAAAATAAATGACTATTGTTTTAAGCCAGTAAATATGGGGGGTAGTTTGTTATACAGCAATACATAACCATAAGATATATGTAGAAATCAACCTCGTCTCTCCTCACACAACTTACACACATTTCATTAACACTACACAGGAATTTCTGCTAATGTGATTAATCTGGATGTGCGTGTGTACATGTATGTATGTGAGCACTATGCTATAGTTTCCCACTGTTTCTCAGGTAAAATAGGCAAGCCTTCTGCATGCACACCTCCCCTATGAGCCCAAATGGAGTGAGTCTCAAT
>NW_024342886.1:0-630 GCF_902729225.1 Pteropus medius | reverse complement strand
CAGAAGAAATCACGTTCCCTTTCTCAAATAGACCAGTGGCTGTCAACTGGTGGGGGTGACATTTAGCAATGTCTGGAGACATATTTGATTATCATTACTGGGTAGATATTACTGGCATCTAGTGAGTAGAGGCCAGGGATGTGGATGAGCCTCTACAGTGTATAGGAAAACCCACCACAACAAAGAATTATCTAGCCCAAAATGTCAACAGCACTGAGGATGAGAAACCCAGATTCACAACAACAACCAGCACCTACTGTATGCCAGGCACTGAACATGTACTGTTTACATGCCTTCTCTTTAAATCCTTAAGCTAACTTTTTAGTTTGGTATTTTAATTCCCATTCTTAAGATGAAGAAAATGAGGCTGAAGAAGTTTAAGAAACTTTCCTCGGGTTACTTGTTCCAGAGGCAATTCAGGTCTGCCCAAAGCAGCTCAGAAGTTGCTTCATTTTCTTCTGACTTCTTCCCCTTATGGGGAACTCTCTACCCCTCACTGTATTCATTTTTCTTGGTCTGTGAACCTCACAGCTGACTCTTGGCTACTCCCATGCTCTTTGTCTTCTACATTCTCTCTCTTAGCTATCTAGCTATCCCCAACACAGACATACACAGACACACGGACACACG
>NW_024342885.1:0-588 GCF_902729225.1 Pteropus medius | reverse complement strand
CGAAGCTGAACAAGCTCGAGAAAAGTCTTCCAAGCTAACAGAACAACACATGCACAATCAACAGGAAGCTCATCGTCTGCCTAGAGAGGAGAAACTGCCTTCGGAATATATGAAGGAAACAAACACAGCGGGCAACAGGTCAACACACGATGAAGATGGAAGCTAGGCAAGGGCAAAAATATGAAGGTCCCCAGAAGATGTGTAGAGGAGTTTGGACTTAATTCTACAGGGCAGCGGTTTGCAAAGCACACGCCAGAGAACCCCGAGGTCCTAGGAGAGGAGGGAATGGACTCGGAGGGAGTGAGGGGAGGCCAGGCCGTCAGGACGCTGGGTCCTGCAGCTCTGTTTCAACCACAGTGGCTTTGCCAATATGTTTTACATTGGGCCGTCTTAATTTTTTAAATAACATTTTTTCTTTTGGAAAAAAGACTTCCAGAGAAGTTGCAAAGATAATACAGAGAATTCTCATAAACTCCTCATCCAGTTCCCCCTTATATTAACGGCTGACATTGCCATGTCACACTTGTCACAACTGGGAAACCAACATTGGTACCTCGTTATTAATTAACTAAATTCCAGACTTCATTC
>NW_024342884.1:0-770 GCF_902729225.1 Pteropus medius | reverse complement strand
CCTCTCTCCATTGTCCAGAGCCTGCCAGGCCAGGGCTGTCAGAGGTGACAAACGAGCCAGGTGGAGCGGAGAGCGGGGTGGGCAGGTGGGTGAGCTGGCGGGCACGTGGCCACCAAGCCTAATGAGGGCAGGTGGAGGCAGATGGCCACGGAGGTCAGGGCCGGAGCCAGCCATGGAGCAGGCGCGAGCCACTTACTCGGCCACCCGTGACCCGTGTAGCTGGCTGTGGGCCCGCCCCGTGTCCTAGAAACATTTGCCGGGGTCAGCCCACCTGCCTCGTCACAGCCCTGGGCCTTGAGGTCTCCGTGGGTAAATGTTGGGGCGATAGGACTCTGATCCATCGGGTCCCCTGTCGGGGACTGTGGCTGAGCCCAGTGGGTAAGCGGTGCCTCCACAGAAGTGGCATTCCTAAGGGGACAGTGGGGGCGAGTGTGCTTGCAAGCACGGACCTGGGCGGGCACCAAGACGAGGCGTGTCGTGTGTGTGCCAGGCGTGTGGGTCTGCGTGCAGCACTGCTGTTGGGGCCTCCAGGTGAGCGACCTCATGCCTCACCTCGACCTGGGAGAGGGGCGGGGCGGTGGGAGGCAGTGCGGCGGGGCGCAGGCAGTCCCAACGAGACCGAGCGAGCAGGGGCTCACGGGGGGCTGCAACGCCCCCTCCTTGCTGGTGGCAGCTCAGCGGTCACACCCATCTGGTCTGGGGTAGCCAGGGCCCTAGGCCTCTGCTAGGCTGGGAGCAGATAAGAGGCCAGCAGGTGGCTGGGCCTCACA
>NW_024342883.1:0-303 GCF_902729225.1 Pteropus medius | reverse complement strand
CTCATGGGAACATAGGTTATCACCCATGGGAACATAACATTCTAACAATAAGCTTTCTGCTTCTGTACCCCCACTTACACAACCTATCCGTGGGTTGACAGTTAGTAAATAGAAGAAAAATAGACTTGTGTTCACACAGAATGAGGAATGAGGTTTAGGGCTTAAAAACCCTGTACCTCTACATTTCAGGGCTGCTTAATTTGGGGTCTGCATACCCCTGGCAGACCCAGCTGGCTGTTTCCTATTACTCACTGATTTCTGGTGGTCCATGTGTCTATCGGGGGCTGGCAGCTACAACATTTG
>NW_024342882.1:0-367 GCF_902729225.1 Pteropus medius | reverse complement strand
GACCCCCTCAAAGGACATCTCTGTGTTGCTAGGTGGGCTCAGAGTGAATGCACTGACAAGGCAACCTTTGTACCTCCTTGAAGAATCCTTCTCTCTCTCTCTCTTTATTATTATTATTATTATTATTATTATTATTGTTATTATTATTATTACTTATGCCTACAGCATCTGGTCTTCCTAGGTGGTCTCCCATCCAAGTACTAACCAGGCCTGACCCTGCTTAGCTTCCGAGATCAGATATCGGGCTTGTTCAGGGTAGCATGGCCGTAGACCATGGACCGTGGCTCCACTGGGGCGCGAACCCAGGATCTCCTGGGTGTAAAGCAGACGTGCTAACTGCTACACTATGGAACCACGTCCTCCTTTT